>NC_091191.1:2933978-2967582 GCF_040958095.1 Procambarus clarkii
CGTGGCTAACTACGAGGTACGTGGCTAACTACGAGGTCCGTGGCTAACTACGAGGTTCGTGGCTAACTACGAGGTTCGTGGCTAACTACGAGGTTCGTGGCTAACTACGAGGTTCGTGGCTAACTACGAGGTCCGTGGCTAACTACGAGGTCCGTGGCTAACTACGAGGTCCGTGGCTAACTACGAGGTCCGTGGCTAACTACGAGGTCCGTGGCTAACTACGAGGTCCGTGGCTAACTACGAGGTCCGTGGCTAACTACGAGGTCCGTGGCTAACTACAGACCTCGTACTTAGGCATCTCTTTTCAGACCCACTTTGCTCCATCTCTGGAGCTACTGTTTTCCTCGCATTCCGTTGCTGCTGATGTTTGTTCTCCTGTTTACCTCCACGTGTGTGGGCGTTGCTCGTGGGGGAGTTTGTGACCCGAATGAGAGTGTCTGCAGGTGTTCCTCTGTCGTTCTTATCAGTCACTTGTGTGGGAACAGTCTAAAAACCATTATTAATAACGTCTTGATAAAAAATATCGTGATCCTCACCATTGTTTCCCTTCTCGACAACTGTCTGAAACAACGACGGCAAATTTGTCAAACACGATTGTCCTTTCGTGTAAGTGATTGTAAGTCATTGAACTGTGCAGCAACAGGTGAGTTTGGAGGATGTACCCGAGTATCTGTACAATAATGTTTCAACAATCGGCGTTAAAATAAATTGGAGAAGTGTTTAAATGTCAGGATCTCTCTCTCGATTGTGATAACATTTTCAATACTATAATATTGGCACAATATCTAACTCCTCTGATTTATTTTTTGCTGCTAGACAAGGGGTGATTGACTCGTCTAGCAATGACTATGCAAGACGAGCGTTGATTAAAGTAGTGAATAAGCTAGACAAGGGGTTGATTATAGTATTTAATATGCTAGACAAGGGGTTGATTATAGTATTTAATATGCTAGACAAGGGGTTGATTATAGTATTTAATATGCTAGACAAGGGGTTGATTATAGTATTTAATATGCTAGACAAGGGGTTGATTATAGTATTTAATATGCTAGACAAGGGGTTGATTATAGTATTTAATATGCTAGACAAGGGGTTGATTATAGTATTTAATATGCTAGACAAGGGGTTGATTATAGTATTTAATATGCTAGACAAGGCTTGGCTATGTTAGCCAAGCCTTGCTAGACAAGTGGTCTTAGATTATGGTTCTTAATATGGTATACAAGTGTTGATTATGGTTTGCCTGGAAAAAAGTTTCCTCTGTGACGTGTTTTGGTTAATTTATTTTTTGTTTATAAACTTCTTAAAAGTATTAATTAGTTTACTTAAACTGTCGTTTTCACGCTCTCTGGTAATTTGTTCAACCTTGGGTAACTTGTTAAGGTCGTATCTGTTAGAGGCATACAAATACCTATTTAAAACTCCTACCATTTCATCGATATTTTCCGTGATATGACGGGACTGTGTTCAATGAGCCAGTCCTCTCTCTAGCCTTGAGTTCATACAACTGAAAGAACCTTTTGGAATTTTACCCCGGCTTCTCTTCCCTCCCACTCTTTATTTCCCTTTGATTGATATTTTTATCAATAAATCAGTTTTTTCCTTATATTTCCACCATTTTCACCAGAAAAGTTATCTAGCTCAACTACCAAACGAGTTGTTCCACAATAAGATATCAGACACATGTTCTTTTTACATAAAGAGAAGAATTTCGCCGCTCGTATCGTTCAAAATACGCACTGATTATTGAACTGGTATTATTGAACAAGTTGGTGTCCACCACGACACTAACTGCACCAATTACAGCTTCCTGTCCATGATTAATTAAGGGTACAAAATTATTTGCAATAAATTTAGGGTTTCATATCTTCATCGAATTAAAATGTATACAATACATTTTCGAACCAGGAATGAGTACGTCAGGGTGAGAAGAGAAGCAGAGAAAAGTTTTGAAAATGATATAGCAAATAAAGTCAAGACCGAACCAAAGCTACTCCACAGTCACATCAGAAGGAAAACAACAGTGAAAGAACAGGTATTGAAACTTCGAACAGGCGAGGACAGGTATACAGAGAATGACAGAGAGGTGTGTGAAGAACTCAAGGCAGGATGATGGCAGGATGCGCATTGCTTCCGGCAACTGTATAATGTAGTTGTTTCTTTATCTCTCAACACTTTATTCAGATTATTGTTAGGTATTTATGAAATAAATCAATAATAATAATTTCATTATCATTATGCAAATCATTACAACACCAACATGAATAACAGTAGTAATTAATTTAATTGCCAAATAATTTGCAGGGTAGTTAAACGTGGGGCGTAAAGCCCGTAGATTGTTGCAAACAGTTTGCTGAGTATTCACAATACAAAATAAACGCTCTTGCCTTCAAATCACACTTGGTCACGCGTTCGTATTCTAACACACACACACACACACACACACACACAAGTGCAAGTCCACCGACGCATTGGACCATACAACTGTAACAGGAAACGACCTGTCCTGGTACAGTTCACTAACGAAGAGGCAGTGGATTACATACTGCATCACAAACACCTACTCAGAGGTAGCGAAAATTACTACAACGTATTTATTGACAAATTCATGACGAAGGAGGAACAGATTGCCCACAGAGCATGCAAACAACAATACGACTCTTCCCATTTGAGCGCAGCTACACACCCCAGTGCTAATCCACCCCATGCTAACCAGCTCACAAGTGCTTCTCAGGTCACCCCTTCCCCAAATCAGCCGCCCCTGCTTATCTCCCCAGCACATCCCTTGACCCCTCTGACCCCACTGGAGTCAAATTCATCCCACATTCCAAGGACCCCCTCATCACCTCAACCCCCAAAACCCGTCCAGCCCTCATCCCCTCAACCCCCAAAACCCACCCAGCTCTCATCCCCTCAACCCCCAAAACCCATCCAGACCTCATCCCCTCAACCCCAAGAACCCACCCAGACCTCATCCCCTCAACACCCAAAGCCTACCCTGCCCTCACCCCTCCTCATCCCCTCTCCTTCCATGTGACCCCCCACCCTTGCGAGGGAGGTGGGAGGTCCCCCCCACCCCCTCTATCCTTCCCCCTCCCAACCTCTCAACCTCTATCTGTCTCCCAACCTTACGCTATCTCCCAACCCCTCTATGCCCTCCCTAATCTTCAGACCCAGTATGCCCTTCCTACTCCAGACCTACCTACCCAGGCCCTACCCCAGACCCTCCTACCTACCTTCCTAGAAGCCCAGCCCCCAGTAGCCCCCCAAGCACCCCTCCTGAACTCTTTCACCCCCCATACACCCCCCGGACCCCCCCAGACACCCCCCGGATCCCCCCGGACATCCCCCGGACCCTCCCCGCCCCCAGTCATCCCCCAGACACCCCCCAGATCCCCCGGATCCCCTCTGCCCCCAGTCACCCCCCAGACATCCCCCAGATCCCCCCAGACCCCCAGAGAAAGGGAGAACTCTGGTACAAGAGTTTCCATGAAGAATCTCAAGGTTTGGTACACCAATGCTGATGGGGTATCTAATAAAGCAGAAGAGATAAAAGAGTGAGTGAAGCAGAACCTGACATAGTTGCAATTGTGGAAACTAAAATTAATGACATGATCTCAGATGCAATCTTTCCTGAAGGGTACCAGGTGATACGAAAAGAGAGGACACAGAGACAGGGAGGGGGAGTAGCACTCCTAATAAAGCGGAAATGGAAGTTTGAAGACCTGGGAAATCGAGATACCAATGAGTGCACAAGCTTCATACATGGAACTCTGACAGTAGATGGGAGGAAGATTGTGATCATGGTAATCTACAATCCCCCACCAAACAGTAGAAGACCCAGGCAGGAGTATGATGACAACAACAAAGCATGTATAGATGAACTGCAGAAGGCAGCAACACTAGCCCACAGAATGAGAGCGAAGCTGCTGATCATGGGGGACCTAAATCATGGAGAGATAAATTGGGAATCAAGGAATCCCCATGGAGGGGACGAAACGTGGGGAGCAAAATTAGTAGATGTTATAGACAGGAATTTCCTGACACAACATGTGAAGGAAGACACAAGGGAAAGAGGAGGAGATGCACCGAGCCTATTAGACCTGATTTTCACCCAGAACGTAGAAGATATCGAGAATTTAGAGCATGAAATACCTCTAGGGGCCAGTGACCATTGTGTCCTAGTCTTTGACTACATGATGGAATTCAAACTTATGACCATGGGACAAGAGATCTGGGAAAGGAGAGCTGACTACAGGAAAGGGGACTATATGAGGATGAGGGACTATCTGGGTGAAGTGCAGTGGGAGGAAGAAATTAGAGGAAAAACAGTCCAAGATATGATGGACCTAGTCATACAGAAATGCCAGGAGGCCGAAGAGAGATTTATACCAACGGTAAAGGGAAAAAATAAGAGGGAATATAATAACCCATGGTTTAATAGACAGTGTCAGGAAGCAAAAATGGCCAGCAGGCGGGAGTGGAGGAAGTACAGAAGACAAAGAACAGAGGACAACAGAAGCAGATACAACAGAGCTAGGAACGATTACATTAACATAAGACGAACATCGGAAAGGGACTATGAGAACGATATTGCAATCAAAGCGAAAAAACAACCTAAGTTACTACACAGTCATATAAGAAGAAAAATGTCGGTGAACGACCAAGTGACAAGACTAAGGAAGACAGAGGGGGCATATACTGAAAGTGACAAGGAAATCTGCGAGGCACTGAATGCCAGTTTCCATGGAGTGTTCACTACCGAGCCTGAGCAGCTCCCATTGTTGGAAGGGGTTACCCTAGATGAAAGACTATCAGATATAGAGGTGACAGCAGAGGAGGTAATGAAACAGTTGACAACTCTAGATGCAACTAAAGCAGTTGGACCAGACAAAGTATCACCGTGGATACTAAAAGAAGCAGCACAGGCCCTCAGCGTGCCTCTGGCAATGATCTTTAATGAGTCACTTATGTCAGGAGAATTGCCCAGTTGCTGGAAGAAGGCAAATGTCGTGCCGATCTTCAAGAAAGGAGATAGGGAGGAGGCACTTAACTACAGACCTGTATCACTGACAAGCATCCCCTGTAAAATACTGGAAAGAATAATTAGGCTACGACTGGTTGCACACCTGGAGAACATTAGGTTTGTGAACAAACATCAACATGGGTTCTGGACAGGGAAATCGTGCCTAACAAACCTTCTGGAATTCTATGATAAAATAACGAGGATAAGACAGGACAGAGATGGTTGGGCAGACTGCATATTTCTGGACTGCCAAAAAGCCTTTGATACAGTACCGCACATGAGACTGCTGTTCAAGCTCGAGAGGCAGGCGGGGGTGGGGGGAAAGGTCCTAGAATGGATAAGGAACTACCTAACAGGAAGGAGCCAAAGAGTTACGGTAAGGGGCGAGAAGTCGGACTGGCGAACAGTAACAAGTGGAGTACCACAAGGATCGGTGCTGGGACCAATTCTATTTCTTGTATATGTTAACGACATGTTTACAGGCGTAGAGTCCTACATGTCGATGTTTGCGGATGATGCAAAGTTGATGAGAAGAGTTGTGACAGATGAGGATTGCAGGATCCTCCAAGAGGACCTGAACAGATTGCAGAGATGGTCAGAGAAATGGCTACTAGAATTCAACACGAGCAAATGTAAAGTTATGGAAATGGGACTAGGAGATAGGAGACCAAAGGGACAGTACACAATGAAGGGGAACAGCCTACCTGTAACGACGCGTGAAAGAGACCTGGGGGTGGACGTAACACCTAATCTATCTCCTGAGGCACATATTAATAGGATAACGACAGCAGCGTACTCTACACTGGCAAAAGTTAGAACATCATTCAGAAACCTAAGTAAGGAGGCATTTAGGGCGCTTTACACTGCCTACGTAAGGCCAGTCTTAGAGTATGCCGCCTCATCATGGAGTCCCCATCTGAAGAAGCATATAATGAAACTGGAAAAGGTTCAGAGGTTTGCAACGAGACTCGTCCCAGAGCTACGAGGGATGGGGTATGAAGAGCGCCTGAGGGAACTGTGCCTTACGACACTAGAAAGAAGAAGGGAGAGGGGGGACATGATAGGAACGTATAAGATACTCAGAGGAATTGACAGAGTGGACATAGACGAAATGTTCACACGGAATAGTAACAGAACGAGAGGACATGGATGGAAGCTTGAAACTCAGATGAGTCACAGAGATGTTAGGAAGTTTTCTTTTAGCGTGAGAGTAGTGGGGAAATGGAATGCACTTCAGGAACAGGTTGTGGAAGCAAATACTATTCATAATTTTAAAACCAGGTATGATAGGGAAATGGGACAGGAGTCATTGCTGTAAACAACCGATGCTCGAAAGGCGGGATCCAAGAGTCAATGCTCGATCCTGCAAGCACATATAGGTGAGTACATATAGGTGAGTACACACACACACACACACACACACACACACACACACACGTACACACACACACACACACACACACACACACACACACGCACACACGCACGCACTCACACACACACGCACGCACACACACACACACACACACACACACACACACACACACACACACACACACACACACACACACACACACACACACACATTTTGTATGTATAGACAGGAAAGGAAGAGGCGCAGGGCGAGAGGGGGAAAACCAGGAAGTCACAGCTCCCAACACAACACCCCCAGAGGTGAGGGGGGAACCCACAACCAGCTACCCAGTAACACCAGAAGGGAGGACAAGCCCGCCTCCCTCCTCTGCATAGAAAATCCCCCTACCCCAAACCCTCCCTGCCCCCACTCAAATGTTCAGCCAAATCTCTCTCCCCCCACACCCAATCCCGACCCTTCTACCCCTCCCCTCCTCCCGAGTCCTCCCTCCCCCCCTTTCCTTCCCGTCCTCCCTCCCCTTTCACCCCATACCCTCCCTGTCCCTCCCCCTTCATTGGATCCCCCGCCCCTCATCCCAGTATCCTCTGAGACCCTGTTATCCACCTCACAGGTCCTCACACCCATGGAACAGCCTCCCCCACCAGCAGAACACTCACCAAGGAGGCGATTTGAGAAGGGACAGAAGAAAGTGAGTCTCAAAGCGATGTACACTAACATAGGCAGAATTACAAATAAAGCAAATGAGCTTGGAGAACTGGTACTAGAGGAAAACCCAGACATAATAGCCCTCACAGAAACAAAGATCACGAAAACGATAACAAACGCAGTGTTCCCACAGGACTATTATGTTATGAGGAAAGAGAGGGAAGGAAGAGGTGGGGGTGGTGTAGCTCTGCTGGTAAGAAAAGGCTGGGATTTTGAGGAGATGGATATTCAGGGCTGTGAAGGTTTCAGTGACTACATAGCAGGAACTGTAACAAATGGAGGAAAAAAATTATAGTCGTAGTCATATATAATCCACCACCAAATGACAGAAGACCTAGACAGGAATATGATAGAAACAACATGGCCACCATTAACATAATAGAAAGAGCAGCTTCTGTTGCTAGCAGGAATGGATCTGGACTACTAATTATGGGAGACTTCAACCATGGGAAGATAGATTGGAAGAACAGAGACCCGCATGGAGGACCAGAAACATGGAGAGCTAAGCTGCTGGACGTGGCAACAAGAAACTTTCTAAGCCAGCACACCAAAGAACCAACAAGAATGAGAGGAGAAGATGAACCAGCAATGCTTGATTTGATATTTACCCTAAATGAATGGGATATAAGGGAAGTTAAGATGGAAGCGCCCTTGGGAATGAATGATCACAGTGTATTGAACTTTGAGTACCTGGTAGAGCTAGGACTTATCTCCCCCAAAAAAGAACTAGGAATCAAAAGGCTGGCATACCGAAAGGGGAATTATGAACAGATGAGAAGTTTCCCAAGTGAAATACCTTGGGACACAGACCTCAGAGATAAGTCTGTACAGGGTATGATGGACTATGTTACCCAAAAGTGTCAGGAGGCAGTAAACAGGTTCATTCCGGCCCAAAGGGAAAAATCCGAGAAGCAACAGAAGAATCCATGGTATAATAGGGCATGTATGGAAGCGAAGAAACTGAACAAAAGGGCGTGGAGGAACATCCGGAGTAACAGAACACCAGAAAGCAGAGAGAGATACCAGAGAACCAGGAATGAGTATGTCAGGGTGAGAAGAGAAGCAGAGAAAAGTTTTGAAAATGATATAGCAAATAAAGTCAAGATCGAACCAAAGCTACTCCACAGTCACATCAGAAGTAAAACAACAGTGAAAGAACAGGTATTGAAACTTCGAACAGGCGAGGACAGGTATACAGAGAATGACAGAGAGGTGTGTGAGGAACTCAACAAGAGGTTCCAGGAGGTCTTCACAATAGAACAAGGTGAGGTCACTGTGCTAGGAGAAAGGGAGGTAAACCAGGCGGCCTTGGAAGAGTTCGAAATTACGAGAGAGGAGGTCAAGAGACACCTGCTGGATCTGGATGTTAGAAAGGCTGTTGGTCCAGATGGGATCTCACCATGGGTACTGAAAGAGTGTGCAGAGGCACTTTGCTTGTCACTCTCCATAGTGTATAGTAAGTCACTGGAGACGGGAGACCTACCAGAAATATGGAAGACGGCGAATGTGGTCCAAATATACAAAAAGGGTGACAGGCAAGAGGCACTGAACTACAGGCCAGTGTCCTTGACTTGTATACCATGCAAGGTGATGGAGAAGATCGTGAGAAAAAACCTGGTAACACATCTGGAGAGAAGGGACTTCGTGACAAATCGCCAACATGGGTTCAGGGAGGGTAAATCTTGCCTTACAGGCTTGATAGAATTCTACGATCAGGTGACAAAGATTAAGCAAGAAAGAGAGGGCTGGGCGGACTGCATTTTCTTGGATTGTCGGAAAGCCTTTGACACAGTACCGCATAAGAGGCTGGTACATAAGCTGGAGAGACAGGCAGGTGTAGCTGGTAAGGTGCTCCAGTGGATAAGGGAGTATCTAAGCAATAGGAAGCAGAGAGTTACGGTGAGGGGTGAGACCTCCGATTGGCGTGAAGTCACCAGTGGAGTCCCACAGGGCTCTGTACTCGGTCCTATCTTGTTTCTGATATATGTAAATGATCTCCCGGAGGGTATCGATTCATTTCTCTCAATGTTTGCGGACGATGCTAAAATTATGAGAAGGATTAAAACAGAAGAGGACTGTTTGAGGCTTCAAGAAGACCTAGACAAGCTGAAGGAATGGTCGAACAAATGGTTGTTAGAGTTTAACCCAACCAAATGTAATGTAATGAAGATAGGTGTAGGGAGCAGGAGGCCAGATACAAGGTATCATCTGGGAGAGGAAATTCTTCAGGAGTCAGAGATGGAAAAAGACTTGGGGGTTGATATCACGCCAGACCTGTCTCCTGCAGCACATATCAAGCGGATAACATCAGCGGCATATGCCAGGCTGGCCAACATACGAACGGCATTCAGAAACTTGTGTAAAGAATCATTCAGAACTTTGTATACCACATATGTCAGGCCAATCCTGGAGTATGCAGCCCTAGCATGGAGTCCATATCTAGTCAAGGATAAGACTAAACTGGAAAAGGTTCAAAGGTTTGCCACCAGACTAGTACCCGAGCTGAGAGGTATGAGCTACGAGGAGAGACTACGGGAATTAAACCTAACTTCGCTGGAAGACAGAAGAGTTAGGGGGGACATGATCACCCCATTCAAGATTCTGAAGGGAATTGATAGGGTAGATAAAGACAGTCTATGTAACACAAGGGGAACACGCACAAGGGGACACAGGTGGAAACTGAGTGCCCAAATGAGCCACAGAGATATTAGAAAGAACGTTTTTAGTGTCAGAGTGGTTGACAAATGGAATGCATTAGGGGGTGATGTGGTGGAGGCTGACTCCATACACAGTTTCAAATGTAGATATGATAGAGCCCAGTAGGCTCAGGAACCTGTACACCAGTTGATTGACGGTCGAGAGGCGGGACCAAAGATCCAGAGCTCAACCCCCGCAAGCACAACTAGGTGAGTACACTTTCATTGAAATCTCCCAAAATTGTTATGGATGAATATACTGTAATATACCGACGGTCACAGCCCAGTGTAGACAAGTTTCCTCATGAATAAGTGCGTAGAAGTGAGTCGACCCCGAGGCCAGGTGGGTGGTCACGCCGCTCAGGTCTGCGGCATCAACATCACTGTACGTCATCAACGGTACAAGGGAACTCTCATGGTATACCGGATATGTTATAATTAGTGGGAGCTGAGAGAGGGAGAGCTGAGAGAGGGAGAGCTGAGAGAGAGGGAGAGCTGAGAGAGGGAGAGCTGAGAGAGAGGGAGAGCTGAGAGAAAGGGAGAGCTGAGAAAGAGGGAGAGCTGAGAGAGACAGAGCGAGAGCTGAGAGAGAGGAAGAGCTGAGAGAGAGAGAGGGAGAGCTGAAAGAGTGAGAGCTTATGACCCAGACAGGAGGGGAGGCGGGTAATGTTCTACACTATATGTTATTATGTCTGTCCAGTCTTCTCTTCTCCCTCACAGTCAGAGTCAGTCTCCATGTTTCAACTGAAGCATAACAATTTCTCCCCATTTTAAGGGCCCATTTGCCCCAAGGCTAAACAAGTGCCTCCAGCGACCTCCCGGTATAATGGGCAGTTCACGTAATTAATGTTTGATCATTATTAAGTTTAACGACCCGGAAATTCAAATTTCATGTAATAAAAGTAGAAGTGACTCCTCGTTGGCATGTCTTAACCCTCCCAATGGTAATTTAACACTTGGGCAGCGCAGAGCACATGTAGAAATAATATATATATTATATGTATACACATACACACGCACATACACACACACACACATTATATATATATATATATATATATGTCGTACCTAGTAGCCAGAACTCACTTCTCAGCCTACTATTCAAGGCCCGATTTGCCTAATAAGCCAAGTTTTCCTGAATTAATATATTTACTATAATTTTTTTCTTATGAAATGATAAAGCAACCCTTTTCTCTATGTATGAGGTCAATTTTTTTTTATTGGAGTTAAAATTAACGTAGATATATGACCGAACCTAACCAACCCTACCTAACCTAACCTAACCTATATTTATAGGTAAGGTTAGGTTAGGTAGCCAAAAAAAGCTAGGTTAGGTTAGGTTAGGTAGGTTAGGTAGACGAAAAAACATTAATTCATGAAAACTTGGCTTATTAGGCAAATCGGGCCTTGAATAGTAGGCTGAGAAGTGCGTTCTGGCTGTTAGGTACGACATATATATATATATATATATATATATATATATATATATATATATATATATATATATATATATATATATATATATATATATATATATATATATATATATATTCGCATTTGGGTGAGGTGATATGGCACAACAGTTTTGGGTGAGGTGAACAAACTTGTGACAAACACAAGACAAAACACGAAACTATGGGTATTAATTGGGCATATGAGAACATATGAGAATGGAAGTAACTGCAAAGGGCCTATTGGCCCATACTTGCTCTTGCTGCTTCTATATTGGTTCGGAGTCTTGAAGTGGGTAGAATATAGTTGTGCATTAATTGGCTGTTGATTGCTGGTGTTGACTTTTTGATGTGTAGTGCCTCGCAGATGTCGAGCCGCCTGCTATCGCTGTATCTATCGATAATTTCTGTGTTGTTTGTTAAGATTTCTCTGGTGATGGTCTGGTTGTGGGAAGAGATTACATGTACCTTTATGGAGCCCTGTTGTTTATGCATTGTTAATCGCCTTGAAAGAGACGTTGTTGTCTTACCTATATATTACGTTCTTTGGGGCTTACAGTCCCCTTTGGGGCTTACAGTCCCCTTTGGGGACTGTAAGCCCCAAAGAACACAGGAAAAATAAAACAACAAAATAGGAAAATTTACAAATCATTTTTTATTTACATTTCCGATAATAAATTGTATATTTATTGTTGTTTTTTATAATTGGGGAACTTTTTAATGGATATAATGCTCCCTACACCGTATGTGTTACTATAATGCTCCCTACACCGTATGTGTTAATATAATGCTCCCTACACCGTATGTGTTAATATAATGCTCCCTACACCGTATGTGTTAATATAATGCTCCCTACACTGTATGTGTTATTATAATGCTCCCTACACCGTATGTGTTATTATAATGCTCCCTACACCGTATGTGTTATTATAATGCTCCCTACACCGTATGTGTTAATATAATGCTCCCTACACCGTATGTGTTAATATAATGCTCCCTACACCGTATGTGTTAATATAATGCTCCCTACAGCGTATGTGTTAATATAATGCTCCCTACACCGTATGTGTTATTATAATGCTCCCTACACCGTATGTGTTATTATAATGCTCCCTACACCGTATGTGTTATTATAATGCTCCCTACACCGTATGTGTTATTATAATGCTCCCTACACCGTATGTGTTACTATAATGCTCCCTACACCGTATGTGTTATTATAATGCTCCCTACACCGTATGTGTTATTATAATGCTCCCTACACCGTATGTGTTATTATAATGCTCCCTACACCGTATGTGTTAATATAATGCTCCCTACACCGTATGTGTTATTATAATGCTCCCTACACCGTATGTGTTACTATAATGCTCCCTACACCGTATGTGTTAATATAATGCTCCCTACACCGTATGTGTTATTATAATGCTCCCTGCACCGTATGTGTTATTATAATGCTCCCTACACCGTATGTGTTATTATAATGCTCCCTACACCGTATGTGTTATTATAATGCTCCCTACACCGTATGTGTTATTATAATGCTCCCTACACCGTATGTGTTAATATAATGCTCCCTACACCGTATGTGTTAATATAATGCTCCCTACACCGTATGTGTTACTATAATGCTCCCTACACCGTATGTGTTAATATAATGCTCCCTACACCGTATGTGTTAATATAATGCTCCCTACACCGTATGTGTTATTATAATGCTCCCTACACCGTATGTGTTATTATAATGCTCCCTACACCGTATGTGTTAACATAATGCTCCCTACACCGTATGTGTTAATATAATGCTCCATACACCGTATGTGTTACTATAATGCTCCCTACACCGTATGTGTTATTATAATGCTCCCTACACCGTATGTGTTAACATAATGCTCCCTACACCGTATGTGTTAATATAATGCTCCCTACACTGTATGTGTTATTATAATGCTCCCTACACCGTATGTGTTACTATAATGCTCCCTACACCGTATGTGTTATTATAATGCTCCCTACACCGTATGTGTTAACATAATGCTCCCTACACCGTATGTGTTAATATAATGCTCCCTACACCGTATGTGTTAATATAATGCTCCCTACACCGTATGTGTTATTATAATGCTCCCTACACCGTATGTGTTATTATAATGCTCCCTACACCGTATGTGTTAACATAATGCTCCCTACACCGTATGTGTTAATATAATGCTCCCTACACCGTATGTGTTATTATAATGCTCCCTACACCGTATGTGTTACTATAATGCTCCCTACACCGTATGTGTTATTATAATGCTCCCTACACCGTATGTGTTATTATAATGCTCCCTACACCGTATGTGTTAATATAATGCTCCCTACACCGTATGTGTTAATATAATGCTCCCTACACCGTATGTGTTAACATAATGCTCCCTACACCGTATGTGTTAATATAATGCTCCCTACACCGGATGTGTTAATATAATGCTCCCTACACCGTATGTGTTAACATAATGCTCCCTACACCGTATGTGTTAATATAATGCTCCCTACACCGGATGTGTTAATATAATGCTCCCTACACCGTATGTGTTATTATAATGCTCCCTACACCGTATGTGTTAATATAATGCTCCCTACACCGTATGTGTTAATATAATGCTCCCTACACCGGATGTGTTAATATAATGCTCCCTACACCGTATGTGTTATTATAATGCTCCCTACACCGTATGTGTTAATATAATGCTCCCTACACCGTATGTGTTAACATAATGCTCCCTACACCGTATGTGTTAATATAATGCTCCCTACACCGTATGTGTTATTATAATGCTCCCTACACCGTATGTGTTATTATAATGCTCCCTACACCGTATGTGTTAACATAGTGCGTCACTTCTCTTGTTCTGACGGCAGTGCAAGATATATTATAAATCATTTCCATATTTCAAGCTGAGAACTTGTGATCGTCAAGGATTTTCATACATAACCCCGTTTGTGTGTACTGAGCCACTGCTTCGTCAGGTCACACTCCATAGCCCGGTGAGCCATCGCTGGCTCTCCTGCAGCCCTGTGCGTCGCCCCTGGCTCCCCTACACCTGGGTGAGTCACCCGTAGCTCCCCTACACCTGGGTGAGTCACCCCTGGCTCCCCTACACCTGAGTGAGTCACCCGTCGCTCCCCTACACCTGGGTGAGTCACCCCTGGCTCCCCTACACTTGGGTGAGTCACCCTGGCTCCCCTACACCTGGGTGAGTCACCCCTGGCTCCCCTACATCTGGGTGAGTCACCTGTAGCTCCCCTACACCTGAGTGAGTCACCCTGGCTCCCCTACACTTGGGTGAGTCACCTGTAGCTCCCCTACACCTGGGTGAGTCACCCGTGGCTCCCCTACACCTAGGTGAGTCACCCTGGCTCCCCTACACTTGGGTGAGTCACCTGTAGCTCCCCTACACCTAGGTGAGTCACCCGTCGCTCCCCTACACCTGGGTGAGTCACCCGTCGCTCCCCTACACCTGAGAGAGTCACCCTGGCTCCCCTACACCTGAGTGAGTCACCCTGGCTCCCGTACACCTGGGTGAGTCACCCTGGCTCCCGTACACCTGTGTGAGTCACCCTGGCTCCCCTACACCTGGGTGAGTCACCCGTCGCTCCCCTACACCTGGGTGAGTCACCCTGGCTCCCCTACACTTGGGTGAGTCACCCTGGCTCCCCTACACCTGAATGAGTCACCCTGGCTCCCCTACACTTGGGTGAGTCACCTGTAGCTCCCCTACACCTGGGTGAGTCACCCTGGCTCCCCTACACCTGGGTGAGTCACCCTGGCTCCCCTACACCTGGGTGAGTCACCCTGGCTCCCCTACACCTGAATGAGTCACCCTGGCTCCCCTACACCTGGGTGAGTCACCCTGGCTCCCATACACCTGGGTGAGTCACCCTGGCTCCCCTACACTTGGGTGAGTCACCTGTAGCTCCCCTACACCTGAGTGAGTCACCCGTCGCTCCCCTACACCTGGGTGAGTCACCCTGGCTCCCCTACACCTGGGTAAGTCACCTGTAGCTCCCCTACACCTGGGTGAGTCACCCGTAGCTCCCCTACACCTGGGTGAGTCACCCGTAGCTCCCCTACACCTGGGTGAGTCACCTGTAGCTCCCCTACACCTGGGTGAGTCACCCATAGCTCCCCTACACCTGGGTGAGTCACCCGTAGCTCCCCTACACCTGGGTGAGTCACCTGTAGCTCCCCTACACTTGGGTGAGTCACCTGTAGCTCCCCTACACCTGGGTGAGTCACTCTGGCTCCCCTACACCTGGGTGAGTCACCCGTAGCTCCTCTACACCTGGGTGAGTCACCCGTAGCTCCCCTACACCTGGGTGAGTCACCTGTAGCTCCCCTACACTTGGGTGAGTCACCTGTAGCTCCCCTACACCTGGGTGAGTCACTCTGGCTCCCCTACACCTGGGTGAGTCACCCGTCGCTCCCCTACACCTGGGTGAGTCACCTGTAGCTCCCCTACACTTGGGTGAGTCACCTGTAGCTCCCCTACACCTGGGTGAGTCACTCTGGCTCCCCTACACCTGGGTGAGTCACCCGTCGCTCCCCTACACCTGGGTGAGTCACTCTGGCTCCCCTACACCTGGGTGAGTCACGTGTAGCTCCCCTACACCTGGGTGAGTCAACCTGCAGCTCCCCTACACCTGGGTGAGTCACCTGTAGCTCCCCTACACCTGGGTGAGTCACCCTAGCTCCCCTACACCTGGGTGAGTCACCCGTAGCTCCCCTACACCTGGGTGAGTCACCCGTAGCTCCCCTACACCTGGATGAGTCACCTGTAGAAGTATCTCACACATTTTACTATTTTGAATGGTCTTGTTTTTCATTTGACTTATTGTTCAACAATCAACAAATAAATTGTTGAATTTATTTGTTCTTTCGTCATTTTTTTCTCATAATCGTCTAATTATGAAGACCTGTCTTTATAATAATTAGTGTTTTTTTTGCATATTTTTTAAAGTCAATTTTAATTTGTAATTTAAAAGAAAACATAGTAATTTTAAAAGCATTGATATGGAATTACCAATTCAAATTTGTTTTTTGTAAATTCCTATGTTTATCAGTACCAAATGATGGCAGTTTCATCCAAATTTTGGATATATATATATATATATATATATATATATATATATATATATATATATATATATATATATATATATATATATATGTCGTACCTAGTAGCCAGAACGCACTTCTCAGCCTACTATGCAAGGCCCGATTTGCCTAATAAGCCAAGTTTTCATGAATTAATTGTTTTTTCGACTATCTAACCTACCTAACCTAACCTAACCTATCTTTTTCGGCTACCTAACCTAACCTAACCTATAAAGATAGGTTAGGTTAGGTTAGGTAGGGTTAGTTAGGTTCGGTCGTATATCTACGTTAATTTTAACTCGAATAAAAAAAAATTGACCTCATACATAATGAAATGGGTAGCTTTATCATTTCATATTAGAAAAAATAGAGAAAATATATTAATTCAGGAAAACTTGGCTTATTAAGCAAATCGGGCCTTGCATAGTAGGCTGAGAAGTGCATTCTGGCTACTAGGTACGACATATATATATATATATATATATATATATGTCGTACCTAGTAGCCAGAACGCACTTCTCAGCCTACTATGCAAGGCCCGATTTGCCTAATAAGCCAAGTTTTCCTGAATTATTATATTTTCTCTAATTATTTTCTTATGAAATGATAAAGCTACCCATTTCATTATGTATGAGGTCAATTTTATTTTATTCGAGTTAAAATTAACGTAGATATATGACCGAACCTAACCAACCCTACCTAACCTAACCTAACCTATCTTTATAGGTTAGGTTAGGTTAGGTAGCCGAAAAAGTTAGGTTAGGTTAGGTTAGGTAGGTAAGGTAGTCGAAAAACAATTAATTCACAAAAACTTGGCTTATTAGGCAAATCGGGCCTTGCATAGTAGGCTGAAAAGTGCGTTCTGGCTACTAGGTACGACATATATATATATATATATATATATATATATATATATATATATATGTCGTACCTAGTAGCCAGAACGCACTTCTCGGCCTACTATGCAAGGCCCGATTTGCCTAATAAGCCAAGTTTTCATGAATTAATTGTTCTTCGGCTACCTAACCTACCTAACCTAACCTAACCTAACTTTTTCGGCTACCTAACCTAACATAACCTATAAAGATAGGTTAGGTTAGGTTAGGTAGGGTTGGTAAGGTTCGGTCATATATCTAAGTTAATTTTAACTCCAATAAAAAAAAATTGACCTCATACATAATGAAATGGGTAGCTTTATCATTTCATAAGAAAAAAAATAGAGAAAATATATTAATTCAGGAAAACTTGGCCTATTAGGCAAATCGGGCCTTGCAAAGTAGGCCGAGAAGTGCGTTCTGGCTACTAGGTACGACATATATATATATATATATATATATATATATATATATATATATATATATATATATATATATATATATATATATATATATATATATATATATATATAACTGAAAACTCACACCCAAGAAGTGACTCGAACCCATACTGCCAGGAGCACACTGCTGGTGTACAGGATCCCTTAACCGCTCGACCAACACGACCTCTTTTTGTCCGGTCGTGTTGGTCGAGCAGTTAAAGAATCCTGTACGCCAGCAGAGTGCTCCTGGCAGTATGTGTTCGAGTCACTTCTGGGGTGTGAGTTTTCAGTTGCATATAGTCCTGAGGACCATTCAGGCTTGTTCGCATATATATATATATATATATATATATATATATATATATATATATATATATATATATATATATATATATATATATATATATATATATATATATGCGAACAAGCAGGTGTTCCCCGCTGCTCAAGACCTGTCTATGCTCAAGGGCTACAGCGGGTGTCCCCCCGCTGTAGCCCTTGAGCAGCAGGTGTTCCCCGCTGCTCAAGGGCTACATGCACCGAGGGGGACCTGGCTATGGTGGAGACCAGTGAGTGATTGCTCGGGTGGTGCCAGGTGAGGCGCCGCGAGCCGTGTGTGTGACGAGTATTGACTTGTTGAAGTGTGAGGAGGAGCGGCACTGTCCACTTGTTGGCTCACCTGCACCAGGACCTTCCTGCCTCACTACCCTCGCCCGCCCTCACCTTGTCACGCACGCCCACTGTGTGAGGGACGGTGACAAGCACGCCCACTGTGTGAGGGACGGTGTCAAGCACGCCCACTGTGTGAGGGACGGTGACAAGCACGCCCACTGTGTGAGGGACGGTGACAAGCACGCCCACTGTGTGAGGGACGGTGACAAGCACGCCCACTGTGTGAGGGACGGTGTCAAGCACGCCCACTGTGTGAGGGACGATGTCAAGCACGCCCACTGTGTGGGGGACGGTGACAAGCACGCCCACTGTGTGAGGGACGATGTCAAGCACGCCCACTGTGTGGGGGACGGTGACAAGCACGCCCACTGTCCATGTGTGAGTCTGCAGTATGCGGACGACACAATATTCACTTACAAATACACTTTACACACATTAAACAAATGATTTATACAATGCAATATCCTGTAGGGTTTCAACACATTTGCTTTGACAATATCTCCAAGCAGCGGGAATGTCTTCCAGAAATTATCATTTATTAGCCAGGTGTGCCAGGTGTGTACGGGAGACAGGCAGGTTAATTAGAGACGCATTCTCAATGAACCAGATGGCAAAATTTCTGCTTGTATGAATGTGTACTGACATAGAAGTGCTTACAGATTCCAACCTCAGCTCCCAAGCCTCCGCCTTTCCAGCCTCTGATGAGGTAATTGACGCTGTTGTTGATTCAAGCAGCTCATCTGCCTCTCCATCTCTCATTCATGTCGCTAATGTCATGTCGTTTGTAATTCTGGGCACTTGTGGAGGTGGACCAGACGCCCGTGATCTGGGCGTTCCTCCGTGCAGCGACGGAGGTGTGGGCGGGGTGGTGTACTGGAAGACTCTGGCGAAGGTGAACTGTGACACTGGGAACCTTATGGACAGATGCGGACAGGTGAGTGTGTCTTATACCGAGCATCAAGTTCCGACGTGGATAGACTGTGATACTACTCCGCCAGGACCACCAGTGGTGACCGGGGCCACCATACTACTCCGCCAGGACCACCAGTGGTGACCGGGGCCATCATACTACTCCGCCAGGACCACCAGTGGTGACCGGGGCCACCATACTACTCCGCCAGGACCACCAGTGGTGACCGGGGCCACCATACTACTCCGCCAGGACCACCAGTGGTGACCGGGGCCACCATACTACTCCGCCAGCAACACCAGTGGTGACCGGGGCCACCATACTACTCCGCCAGGACCACCAGTGATGACCGGGGCCACCATACTACTCCGCCAGCAACACCAGTGGTGACCGGGGCCACCATACTACTCCGCCAGGACCACCAGTGATGACCGGGGCCACCATACTACTCCGCCAGGACCACCAGTGATGACCGGGGCCACCATACTACTCCGCCAGGACCACCAGTGATGACCGGGGCCACCATACTACTCCGCCAGGACCACCAGTGGTGACCGGGGCCACCATACTACTCCGCCAGGACCACCAGTGATGACCGGGGCCACCATACTACTCCGCCAGGACCACCAGTGGTGACCGGGGCCACCATACTACTCCGCCAGGACCACCAGTGGTGACCGGGGCCACCATACTACTCCGCCAGCACCACCAGTGGTGACCGGGGCCACCATACTACTCCGCCAGGACCACCAGTGGTGACCGGGGCCACCATACTACTCCGCCAGGACCACCAGTGGTGACCGGGGCCACCATACTACTCCGCCAGCAACACCAGTGGTGACCGGGGCCACCATACTACTCCGCCAGCAACACCAGTGGTGACCGGGGCCACCATACTACTCCGCCAGGACCACCAGTGATGACCGGGGCCACCATACTACTCCGCCAGGACCACCAGTGATGACCGGGGCCACCATACTACTCCGCCAGGACCACCAGTGATGACCGGGGCCACCATACTACTCCGCCAGGACCACCAGTGGTGACCGGGGCCACCATACTACTCCGCCAGGACCACCAGTGGTGACCGGGGCCACCATACTACTCCGCCAGCAACACCAGTGGTGACCGGGGCCACCATACTACTCCGCCAGGACCACCAGTGGTGACCGGGGCCACCATACTACTCCGCCAGCAACACCAGTGGTGACCGGGGCCACCATACTACTCCGCCAGCAACACCACTGATGACCGAGGCCACCATACTACTCCGCCAGCAACACCAGTGGTGACCGGGGCCACCATACTACTCCGCCAGCAACACCAGTGGTGACCGGGGCCACCATACTACTCCGCCAGGACCACCAGTGGTGACCGGGGCCACCATACTACTCCGCCAGCAACACCAGTGGTGACCGGGGCCACCATACTACTCCGCCAGCAACACCAGTGGTGACCGGGGCCACCATACTACTCCGCCAGGACCACCAGTGATGACCGGGGCCACCATACTACTCCGCCAGGACCACCAGTGATGACCGGGGCCACCATACTACTCCGCCAGGACCACCAGTGATGACCGGGGCCACCATACTACTCCGCCAGGACCACCAGTGGTGACCGGGGCCACCATACTACTCCGCCAGGACCACCAGTGGTGACCGGGGCCACCATACTACTCCGCCAGCAACACCAGTGGTGACCGGGGCCACCATACTACTCCGCCAGCAACACCAGTGGTGACCGGGGCCACCATACTACTCCGCCAGGACCACCAGTGGTGACCGGGGCCACCATACTACTCCGCCAGCAACACCAGTGGTGACCGGGGCCACCATACTACTCCGCCAGCAACACCACTGATGACCGAGGCCACCATACTACTCCGCCAGCAACACCAGTGGTGACCGGGGCCACCATACTACTCCGCCAGCAACACCAGTGGTGACCGGGGCCACCATACTACTCCGCCAGGACCACCAGTGGTGACCGGGGCCACCATACTACTCCGCCAGCAACACCAGTGATGACCGAGGCCACCATACTACTCCGCCAGCAACACCAGTGGTGACCGGGGCCACCATACTACTCCGCCAGGACCACCAGTGATGACCCGGGCCACCATACTACTCCGCCAGCAACACCAGTGATGACCGAGGCCACCATACTACTCCGCCAGGACCACCAGTGGTGACCGGGGCCACCATACTACTCCGCCAGCAACACCAGTGATGACCGGGGCCACCATACTACTCCGCCAGCAACACCAGTGATGACCGAGGCCACCATACTACTCCGCCAGCAACACCAGTGATGACCGAGGCCACCATACTACTCCGCCAGCAACACCAGTGATGACCGAGGCCACCATACTACTCCGCCAGGACCACCAGTGATGACCGGGGCCACCATACTACTCCGCCAGGACCACCAGTGATGACCGAGGCCATCATACTACTCCGCCAGCAACACCAGTGATGACCGAGGCCACCATACTACTCCGCCAGGACCACCAGTGGTGACCGGGGCCACCATACTACTCCGCCAGCAACACCAGTGATGACCGGGGCCACCATACTACTCCGCCAGCAACACCAGTGATGACCGAGGCCACCATACTACTCCGCCAGCAACACCAGTGATGACCGAGGCCACCATACTACTCCGCCAGCAACACCAGTGATGACCGGGGCCACCATACTACTCCGCCAGCAACACCAGTGATGACCGGGGCCACCATACTACTCCGCCAGCAACACCAGTGATGACCGAGGCCACCATACTACTCCGCCAGGACCACCAGTGATGACCGAGGCCATCATACTACTCCGCCAGCAACACCAGTGATGACCGGGGCCACCATACTACTCCGCCAGCAACACCAGTGATGACCGAGGCCACCATACTACTCCGCCAGGACCACCAGTGGTGACCGAGGGGTCAGAGAGTCAGCCGGAGCTCGAGATGCAGTTTCGTACGAGCACTCAACCCCTGTAAGTGGGTTTATGGCGGTGGTTCAGTGTTCCACTGGTGCAACTTCTTTGGCAGATAAACACCAGTGGGGGGCGGGGGTCCCTATGGGGGGATATACACCAGGGGGGGGGCGGGGTCTGTGTGGGGTTATGGGGTGGTCAGGTCCAGGATCTTGTCCAGGGGGTTAGAGAGTGCAAACTGTTGCTCTACAGAATGGCATTGGTCCGCACCCCATCCCCCCCCCCCCCCGAGAGTGTGATAGTGTACTCACCTAGTTGTACTTGCGGGGGTTGAGTTCTGGCTCTTTGGTCCCGCCTCTCAACCGTCAATCAACTGGTGTACAGATTCCTGAGCCTACTGGGCTCTATCATATATACGTTTGAAACTGTGTATGGAGTCAGCCTCCACCACATCACTGCCCAATGCATTCCATTTGTTAATTACTCTGACACTGTAAAAGTTCTTTCTAACGTACGTGTGTGTGTGTGTGTGTGTGTGTGTGTGTGTGTGTGTGTGTGTGTTTACTAGTTGTGTTTTTGCGGGGGTTGAGCTTTGCTCTTTCGGCCCGCTTCTCAACTGTCAATCAACTGTTTACTAATTTTTTTTTTCCACACATCACACACACACACACACCCCAGGAAGCAGCCCGTGACAGCTGACTAACTCCCAGGTACCTATTTACTGCTAGGTAACAGGGGCACTTAGGGTGAAAGAAACTTTACCCATTTGTTTCTGCCTCGTGCGGGAATCGAACCCGCGCCACAGAATTACGAATCCTGCGCGCTATCCACCAGGCTACAAGGCCCCTGTGTGTGTGTGTGTGTGTGTGTGTGTGTGTGTGTGTGTGTGTGTGTGTGTGTGTGTGTGTGTGTGTGTGTGTCTGTGTGTGTGTGTGTGTGTGTGTGTTTCTTCTTCATCAGACTGAATGCATCCCTTATGCTTTCCTGCCTGTTTCTCCCTCACCCGTCCCCCCCCTCACCCCTCCCACTCTGTGCCTCACCCCTCCCCCCCCCCCCCCCCTCACCCCTCTCAGCGCTCGCCTATTACTGTTCATATTTGCTAACTAGATGACGGCGGGAAGCAAGAGTTGACACTGTGTTGGGTAACTTACGCTTCCGTCACGAATGCAAAATAGTGAAAAAATATGACTGGTTTTCTTTCCCTGTGTCTGTCTGTCTGTCTGTCTGTCTGTCTGTCTGTCTGTCTGTCTGTCTGTCTGTATGCACGCGCCTCTGTCTATACGAATATCTGCTTCTTTGTCGGTTTAATTCCTACACTGTCTTTTTACCAGCCAGTCGAGAATCTGTCTATTCATCTGAGAATAAGGTAGTTAGTGCAAGGTGGCCAGGAGGGTGGAGCCTGCGGCCGTTCTCCAAGTTGCTCTAAAGTTGTGTCCAGACTAATGAGGCGAGAGCCTGGCCAGCCAGCCAGCCGGCTCATGCCTGGAGAGCCAACACCTGTGTGAGTGTAACAGTCTGGTAGATCCTGAGGTGCTAGCCAGCGTCTAGCCTGTGTCCTCCGGTGTGAGGGTCAACCACCAGTCTGACCACTGGAGATTTTTGGAATTGTTGGCTAAAGAGGATTAGCCAATTAGAGGTTTAGAGGTTGATTAGAATTATTAGATTATTAGATAAAAATTAGATTAGGGGTTGTTGGGTGAATATTACGAGTGTGTGTATGTACTATTTGTGTCTGCAGAAGCGAGCTATTAGCTCTTGGACCCCACCTTTCTAACCAATATTTTTTCCTCTGTAATGTCTGCTAAATATATATTTCTCTTTATCACACGCACAGGCACACATCCCCAGGAAGCAGCCGTTCTAACTCCCCAGGTACCTATTTACTGCTAGGTGAACTGATGCATCAGAGTAAAAGAAATATTGTCAGTTTGTTTCCGCCTCCGCCGGGAATCGAACCTGGGCCATTAGGACTACGACCCCCAAGCGCTGTTCACTCTGCCGCGAGGCTTCTAAGGGTGTGTGTGTGTGAGTGTGTGTGTGTGTGTGTGTGTGTGTGTGTGTGTGTGTGTGTGTGTGTGTGTGTGTGTGTGTGTGTGTGTGTGTGTGTGTGTGTGTGTGTACTCACCTATTTGTACTCACCTATTTATACTCACCTATTTGTGCTTGCGGGGGTTGAGCTTTGGCTCTTTGGTCCCGCCTCTCAACTGTCAATCAACAGGTGTACAGATTCCTGAGCCTACTGGGCTCTATCATATCTACATTTAAAACTGTGTATGGAGTCAGCCTCCACCACATCACTGCCTAATGCATTCCATCCGTTAACTACTCTGACACTGAAAAAGTTCCTTCTAACGTCTCTGTGGCTCATGTGGGTACTCAGTTTCCACCTGTGTCCCCTTGTTCGCGTCCCACCAGTGTTGAATAGTTTATCCTTGTTTACCCGGTCGATTCCTCTGAGGATTTTGTAGGTTGTGATCATGTCTCCCCTTACTCTTCTGTCTTCCAGTGTCGTAAGGTGCATTTCCCGCAGCCTTTCCTCATAACTCATGCCTCTTAGTTCTGGGACTAGTATAGTGGCATACCTTTGGACTTTTTCCAGCTTCGTCTTGTGCTTGACAAGGTACGGGCTCCTTGCTGGGGCCGCATACTTCAGGATTGGTCTTACATATGTGGTGTACAAGATTCTGAATGATTCCTTACACAGGTTCCTGAACGCTGTTCTGATGTTAGCCAGCCTCGCATATGCCGCAGACGTTATTCTTTTTATGTGGGCTTCAGGAGACAGGTTTGGTGTGATATCAACTCCTAGATCTTTCTCTCTGTTCGTTTCATTAAGTACTTCATCTCCTATTCTGTATCATGTGTTTGGCCTCCTATTTCCACCACCTAGTTTGTGTACTCACCTAGTTGTACTCACCTAGTTGTGTTTGCGGGGGTTGAGCTCTGGCTCTTTGGTCCCGCCTCTCAACCATCAATCAACAGGTGTACAGATTCCTGAGCCTATCGGGCTCTATCATATCTACACTTGAAACTGTGTATGGAGTCAGCCTCCACCACATCTCTTCCTAATGCATTCCATTTGTCCACCACTCTGACCCTGAAAAAGTTCTTTTTAATATCTCTGTGGCTCATTTGGGCACTCAGTTTCCACCTGTGTCCCCTTGTGCGTGTTCCCCTTGTGTTAAACAGACTCTTTATCTACCCTATCAATTCCCTTCAGAATCTTGAATGTGGTGATCATGTCCCCCCTAACTCTTCTGTCTTCCAGCGAAGTGAGGTTTAATTCCCATAGTCTCTCCTCGTAGCTCATACCTCTCAGCTCGGGTACTAGTCTGGTGGCAAACCTTTGAACCTTTTCCAGTTTAGTCTTATCCTTTACGAGATATGGACACCATGCTGGGGCTGCATACTCCAGGATTGGCCTGACATATGTGGTATACAAAGTTCTGAATGATTCTTTACACAAGTTTCTGAATGCCGTTAGTATGTTGGCCAGCCTGGCATATGCCGCTGATGTTATCCGCTTGATATGTGCTGCAGGAGACAGGTCTGGCATGATATCAACCCCCAAGTCTTTTTCCTTCTCTGACTCCTGAAGAATTTCCTCTCCCAGATGATACCTTGTATCTGGCCTCCTGCTCCCTACACCTATCTTCATTACGTTACATTTGGTTGGGTTAAACTCTAACAACCATTTGTTCGACCATTCCTTCAGCTTGTCTAGGTCTTCTTGAAGCCTCAAACAGTCCTCTTCTGTTTTAATCCTTCTCATAATTTTAGCATCGTCTGCAAACATTGAGAGAAATGAATCGATACCCTCCGGGAGATCATTTTCATATATCAGAAACAAGATAGGACCGAGTACAGAGCCCTGTGGGACTCCACTGGTGACTTCACGCCAATCGGAGGTCTCACCCCTCACCGTAACTCTCTGCTTCCTATTGCTTAGATACTCTCTTATCCACTGGAGCACCTTACCAGCTACACCTGCCTGTCTCTCCAGCTTGTGTGTGTGTGTGTGTGTGACTGTGTTTGTACTCACGTATTTGTGCCTGCAGGTCCGAGCATTGGCTCATGGATCCCTCATTTCTAGCCGCCGGGTGCTTAAAGCAATGGCTCCTGTCTTATTTCCCTATTATATCAAGTTTTAAAGCTGTGAATGGTATTTGCTTCCACAGCCTGCTCCTTAAGTTCATTACATTTCCCCACTACTTTCACGCTAAGAGAAAACTTTCTAATATCATTTTGACTTATCTGAGTTTCCAGCAGCCACCAATGTCCCCCCCTTGTACTGATGGTATTCAGTGTGAACATTTCGTCTATTTCCATTCTGTCAATATCCCCTAAGTATTTTACATGTTTCTATCATATCTTCCCGCTCCCTCCTTTTTTCTAGCGTCGTCAGGTTCAGTTCTCTCAGTCGCTCTTCATATCCCATCCCTCGCAACTCTGGGACGAGCCTCGTTGCAATCTTCTGAACCTTTTCCAGTTTCCTTATGTTTCATCAGGTGGGGACTCTATGTTGGGGGTTGCATACTTCAAGACTGGTCTCACGTAAATAGTGTAAAACGCTCTAAATGCCTCGTTACTTAGGTTTCTGAATGATATTCTAACTTTTGCCAGTGTAGAGTACGCTGCTATCGTTGTCCTATTTATATGTGCCTCAGGAGTTAGATTAGGTGTTACGTCCACTCCCAGGTCTCTTTCTCTAGTCGTCACAGGTAGGTAGTTCCCTTTCCTTGAGTACTGACCCTTTGGTCTCCCATTGCCATAACTTTACACCTGCTCGTTTTGAACTCCAGTAGCCATTTCTCTAACCATCTCTGCAGCTTGTTCAAGTCCTTTTGGAGGATCCTACAATCCTCATCTGTCTCAACTATTCTCATTAATTTTGCGTCATCCGCGAACATCGAGATATAGGATTCGACTCCTGTAGATATGTCGTTCACGTATATTAGGATTAGAACTGGTCCCAGCAATTGTGTGTGTACTCACCTATTTGTGCTTGCGGGGGTTGAGCTTTGGCTCTTTGGTCCCGCCTCTCAACCGTCAATTAACTGGTGTACAGATTCCTGAGCCTACTGGGCTCTATCATATCTACATTTGAAACTGTGTATGGAGTCAGCCGCCACCACATCACTTCCTAATGCATTCCATTTACTAACTACTCTGACACTGAAAAAGTTCTTTCTAACGTCTCTGTGGCTCATTTGGGTACTCAGCTTCCACCTATGTCCCCTTGTTCGCGTCCCTCCAGTGTTGAATGGTTCATCCTTGTTTACCCGGTCGATTCCCCTGAGGATTTTGTAGGTTGTGATCATGTCCCCCTTACTCTTCTGTCTTTCAGTGTCGTAAGGTGCATTTCCCGTAGCCTTTCCTCATAACTCATGCCTCTTAGTTCTGGAACTAGTCTAGTAGTATATCTTTGGACTTTTTCCAGCTTCGCCTTGTGCTTGACAAGGTACGGGCTCCATGCTGGGGCCGCATACTCCAGGATTGGTCTTACATATGTGGTGTACAAGATTCTGAATGATTCCTTACACAGGTTCCTGAACGCCGTTCTGATGTTAGCCAGCCTCGCATATGCCGCAGACGTTATTCTCTTTATGTGGGCTTCAGGAGACAGGTTTGGTGTGATATCAACTCCTAGATCTTTCTCACTGTCTATTTCATTAAGTACTTCATCTCCTATTCTGTATCCCGTGTCTGGCCTCCTGTTTCCACTGCCTAGTTTCATTACTTTGCATTTACTCGGGTTGAACTTCAACAGCCATTTGTTGGACCATTCACTCAGTCTATCTAGGTCATCTTGTAGCCTCCTGCTATCATCCTCTGTTTCAATCCTCCTCATAATTTTTGCATCGTCGGCAAACATGGAGAGAAACGAATCTATACCCTCTGGGAGATCATTTACATATACCAGAAACAGTATAGGTCCAAGGACTGACCCCTGCGGGACTCCACTTGTAACGTGTGTGTACTCACCTAGTTGTGTTTGCGGGGGTTGAGCTCTGGCTCTTTGGTCCCGCCTCTCAACCGTCAATCAACAGGTGTACAGATTCCTGAGCCTATCGGGCTCTGTCATATCTACACTTGAAACTGTGTATGGAGTCAGCCTCCACCACATCACCCCCTAATGCATTCCATTTGTCAACCACTCTGACACTAAAAAAGTTCTTTCTAATATCTCTGTGGCTCATTTGGGCACTCAGTTTCCACTTGTGTCCCCTTGTGCGTGTTCCCCTTGTGTTAAATAGACTGTCTTTATCTACCCTATCAATCCCCTTCAGAATCTTGAATGTGGTGATCATGTCCCCCCTAACTCTTCTGTCTTCCAGCGAAGTGAGGTTTAATTCCCGTAGTCTCTCCTCGTAGCTCATACCTCTCAGCTCGGGTACTAGTCTGGTGGCAAACCTTTGAACCTTTTCCAGTTTAGTCTTATCCTTGACTAGATATGGACTCCATGCTGGGGCTGCATACTCCAGGATTGGCCTGACATATGTGGTATACAAAGTTCTGAATGATTCTTTACACAAGTTTCTGAATGCCGTTCGTATGTTGGCCAGCCTGGCATATGCCGCTGATGTTATCCGCTTGATATGTGCTGCAGGAGACAGGTCTGGCGTGATATCAACCCCCAAGTCTTTTTCCTTCTCTGACTCCTGAAGAATTTCCTCTCCCAGATGATACCTTGTATCTGGCCTCCTGCTCCCTACACCTATCTTCATTACATTACATTTGGTTGGGTTAAACTCTAACAACCATTTGTTTGACCATTCCTTCAGCTTGTCTAGGTCTTCTTGAAGCCTCAAACAGTCCTCTTCTGTTTTAATCCTTCTCATAATTTTAGCATCGTCCGCAAACATTGAGAGAAATGAATCGATACCCTCCGGGAGATCATTTACATATATCAGAAACAAGATAGGACCGAGTACAGAGCCCTGTGGGACTCCACTGGTGACTTCACGCCAATTGGAGGTCTCACCCCTCACCGTAACTCTCTGCTTCCTATTGCTTAGATACTCCCTTATCCACTGGAGCACCTTACCAGCAACACCTGCCTGTCTCTCCAGCTTATGTACCAGCCTCTTATGCGGTACTGTGTCAAAGGCTTTCCGACAATCCAAGAAAATGCAGTCCGCCCAGCCCTCTCTTTCTTGCTTAATCTGTGTCACCTGATCGTAGAATTCTATCAAGCCTGTAAGGCAAGATTTACCCTCCCTGAATCCATGTTGGCGATTTGTCACGAAGTCCCTTCTCTCCAGATGTGTGTGTGTGTGTGTGTGTGTGTGTGTGTGTGTGTGTGTGTGTGTGTGTGTGTGTGTGTGTGTGTGTGTGTGTGTGTGTGTACTCACCTAGTTGTACTCAGCTATTTGTGCTTGCGGGGGTTGAGCTTTGGCTCTTTGGTCCCGCCTCTCAACTGTCAATCAACTGGTGAAAATTCCTGAGCCTATTGGGCTCTATCATATCTACATTTGAAACTGTGTGTGTGTGTGTGTGTGTGTGTGTGTGTGTGTGTGTGTGTGTGTGTGTGTGTGAGTGTGTGTGTGTGTGTGTGTGTGTGTGTGTGTGTGTGTGTGTGTGTGTGTGTGTGTGTGTGTGTGTGTGTGTGTGTGTGTGTGTGTGTGTGTGTGTGAGTGTGTGCCCGCGCCCACATTCCGCTTGTTGTGTTCATCAAAGTACACTTGTTGGGATGACATTACAGCTCCTGGGTTCGGCTCTCAAGCTTGACTTGACCAGTGTACAGGTCGGAGAGGTGACTGGGCCCTGTCACCCACATACATATACCTGTGTGTGGCGTCTGCCTCCGCTACTGTTTCCGCTTTTGATTTGTTAACGATCCTGACGATGAAAATGTTCTTTTACTGCCGCCGCGTCTTAATTGGGTAGTTAGTTTCCATCTGTATTGCCTTGTTGTTGTACTGGTCATGGTTATTAGCCTGACCTTTTTTGTCCTGTCTATTCCCCCCCCCCCCCCCTGAGTATTTTGTATATTTTGGTTATCATATCTCATTCATATCTCGTTATCATATCTCTCTTAGGGCTTCGTCTCCCCTCCAGTGACGTGAGGCTTATAACCCCTTCAGTCTTTCCTCGTTACTCATGCCTCTCGACTCTGAGACCAATATGACGGCACACTTCGAAGTTTTATCCAACTTTGTTTTGTGTTTAACAAGTTAAGGACTCCACACTGGCTCGACATGTTCGTGAATTGTTCATGGAGTGGATGGCATCAAAGGTCCTGGATAACTCTTAGTTCAGATTCCTGATATGTTGGTCAATCCTCCTGGTGCAGCCGGTGATATTCTCTTGCTGTGGGCCGCTGGGGAGACCTTTGATCTTATATTATCCTCAGAGACTCTTTTTGTTCGCCAGATAAAATGCTTGGAGGCTTTCTGGCTCTTCTATGTGGTACATAGCGTCCGACATCCTGTTCCCAGATCCCAGCCTTATCACTTTGCACTTGTTTCAGTTGAACTCTAGTGTCTACTTGGCGGACCTGCATTTATTTTTACTCAGTTCATCCTATAACTTATTGTAGCATTTTTCGTATTCATCCTCATTATTTTTGCATCGTCAGAAATAGAACTGACGTTGATAGAAAGGAGTCTATATTCCACATAGATTAGGAATATAATTGGGTCCATGGACGCTACTCTGAAGTCTCCCCCTCTCATCATGACTTCTGTTCGTATCCCCTTACCCACCAGGGATCCATTAATGTTACTCCTGCCTGTTTCTCCCTCTTTTGCAACTAGTCTCCTGTAGGATAATGTCTTGAAGGCTTTCTGACAGTCCAAAAATATACACACTCTATCCCCCCTCCTTTCTCTGTGTAGCGAGTAAGCTTATACTCGCTCCATTATATCATCTTAATAGCATAACTAATTAGCACTAATTACAGAAGCTACAATCCTTTCCCCAATTACAGGTAATACTCATCTCATCTTGTTGGAGGGAGCTGAGGTGTAATCACCATATAAACAAGCGATATGACCAATAGCGAACAGTACGATCTCTAGTCAAGAATGTAGTACTCGGCGTAGGTAGTTCTAATCGACCCAAGACGCTACAGCTTCGACACAGAGCAGACAGCAGACTACGACAGCATCGAGCTACAACGCTCTCGCTCCCCGAGTTCAGACACTCGCAATTCCCAATCGAGCCGCCACGCTCTCCCACATAGAGCTCCGCGACTCCGGCCTCACTCAGCTCTCTGCTCTGCTCCAAGCTCCGTCTAAACGTTTACGACAACGCCACCAACCGACTACTGTAATCAAGTCTACTAAATAAATATGAAAACTCACTAAACAATGTGTGTCTAATCTACCCAACAACGGAACAAAATCGTACGTTACATCTGTATTGCCTGATCTACGCCGCCCGGTCCAAGAGTTCTATAAAGTTTGTGAGGCGGGATTTACTGTCTCTGTACCCAGGCTGTTGTGTTATCTACCGTGTCTCGAGCTCTTCTCGGAGCCCCTTTCCTGTCGTCCTTTCTATCACCTTGTATTATATGCTTCCTGTCTGTTTCATTATCAGTATATTAGCACTGAGTTGCTGCCTTCTACCTCTGGCAGTTCTCCTGTCTACACTGACATATTTAGATGTGCCGGTGTTGACTTACCGTCAACTGCATGATTATTAATCCACATAATATATTTCAACTTTTTATACTGAATTAAAAAAAATTAATTATCAGGGGGAAAGCGCCAAACCATTACAACTTTATAGCACTTGGAGCGGGTCAGAATGAGGATTCGGGATGGGACGGGGGAAGGAATGGTGCCTAACCACTTGGACGGTCGGGGATTGAACGCCGACCTATATGAAGCGAGACCGTCGCTCTACCGTCCAGTCAAAGTGGCTGGCACTGAAGTTGTTCTGTCCAATCTCTGTCCCTCAGTTGTCTCGTTATTCCGTCTAGGTCCCTCTAGTTATCACCTCATTTGTTACCATCATCGCCTCTTTTTTTTTTTTAATTTGTTATCATGTCTTGTTTGTTGCCTCTCACCTAGTGTGGTGAGGTCAGGCTTCCTCAGCCTCCTAGCTCAGCTCCCCTCAGCGACCTCAGCTCAGTCTCCTTGACTCAGTTATCACAGCTCATCTTCCCTAGCTTCCTCAGCTTGGCTTAGCTCCCTCAGCTTAACTCGGCTCCCTCAGCTTAGCTCGTCTCCCTCAGCTTGGCTCGGCTCCCTCAGCTTAACTCGGCTCCCTCAGCTTAGCTCGTCTGCCTCAGCTTAGCTCGTCTGCCTCAGCTTGGCTCGGCTCCCTCAGCTTAACTCGGCTCCCTCAGCTTAGCTCGTCTGCCTCAGCTCAGTCATCACAGCTTCACACGAAGCTACACTCAACATCCAACATGAACTTCCAACAAAATAATGTTTGTAGCAGATTTGAGTCCCAAATGTTTCCACAAAAAGATGATGGGAAAAGTGAAAAGACGAACTATTTATAATGACATATGTATTCACAAATATAATCACTTGAGTTTCCATAATTATTTACAATTTTTTGTTTATTTCTAGTAATTGAAACATTTTCTTAGTCATTCATTTTCTCAATTAGTTATATTTAACACCACGAAAATATAATCCTTTTATTGTCTGAGAAACTTTACATTTCTGTTCCTCAAGAATCTTGATTTGTAGCTATATAGTGTCCATGTAGATGTGTAAGTGTCACTCAAGGGCTAACAATATATTAACACCGAGATATGTTGACCAGACCACACACTAGAAGGTGAAGGGACGACGACGTTTCGGTCCGTCCTGGACCATTCTCAAGTCGATTGTGAATCGACTTGAATCCACAATCGACTTGAGAATGGTCCAGGACGGACCGAAACGTCGTCGTCCCTTCATCTTCTAGTGTGTGGTCTGGTCAACATACTTTAGCCACGTTATTGTGACTCATCGCCTGAACACCGAGATATAAACATATTAATCTTTCTGTGAGAGAATTTCCAAAAAAATGTTAAATTTATGGACACCAGCAAGAGTCTTCCCACGACGGCCATGTTCTATCAGCCGCTGACACCTTAAACCCCACTTGCATAGTAATCACCTCTGACCTCTCCTGTGTCAGGCGGCCCTGACCTCTCCTGTGTCAGGCGGCCCTGACCTCTCCTGTGTCAGGCGGCCCTGACCTCTCCTGTGTCAGGCGGCCCTGACCTCTCCTGTGTCAGGCGGCCCTGACCTCTCCTGTGTCAGGCGGCCCTGACCTCTCCTGTGTCAGGCGGCCCTGACCTCTCCTGTGTCAGGCGGCCCTGACCTCTCCTGTGTCAGGCGGCCCTGACCTCTCCTGTGTCAGGCGGCCCTGACCTCTCCTGTGTCAGGCGGCCCTGACCTCTCCTGTGTCAGGCGGCCCTGACCTCTCTT